>NW_028227269.1:1152500-1165000 GCF_978045245.1 Mus caroli
TGGTCCTGTTTAGCCTGATGGTTTTACACACAGCTCTGAGGCTCAGGATAAAGACCTCACTTGGCCTGGGGTAGTGGGTCAAAGTGGACCCTCTCTCTGTCCTGTCCTGACTTTATTTCAGATCGACTGCTCCAAACACCGCTGCATCGATGAAAGTGAGGGGCGTCTCTGGGCTGAAAGCAAAGGGTTCCTGTACTTTGAAACATCAGCACAGACTGGAGAGGGAATCAACGAGATGTTCCAGGTAACCAGATGTCCTGTTCTAGGGTTTATGTCAAAGCCAGCTGGGGCAAGTCCTAGTTGAGATTCTGAGAAGCAAAAC
This sequence comes from Mus caroli, assembly GCF_978045245.1. Taxonomy (NCBI): domain Eukaryota; kingdom Metazoa; phylum Chordata; class Mammalia; order Rodentia; family Muridae; genus Mus; species Mus caroli. The sequence goes on from NW_028227269.1 coordinate 1,152,823, forward strand.
AGTAATGGGACTTTGTCAGAGAAGGGGTGGAGTGGGAGAATCCGAGTGATCCAGTGTGGGCAGACCTGACTCATCATCTCAGTCACCTGGGATTCCATCCTGCCAGAAAACACCTGGCCAGAGCAACGTACGGAAAGCAAGGGCTTAGTTTTAGATACAATTGAAGGGAACAGACCACTGTGGCAGGGAAGTTACGGTGACAGAAGGTGGAAGCCAGCACTTAGGAGGCAGAGAAAGGTGAGCGCAGGCCAGACCTCTGCTTGCTTTCTTCAGTCCAGGACTCCATGCTGTGGTGCTGTCATAGTTAGGGTGAGTCTTCCCAGCCCAGTGTAGAAAAGCCCTCAGACGGTCCCCAGTGACTCTAAGTTCCATCAAGTAGATGCTCAGAGTGACCCTTCACCCCTGGGGAAATGCTTTACCATGCTTTGGGCCTCTCGGAGCCTCATGCTGCCGTGGAGCCTACGGATAGTTTACCTTTGTTTTGTTTAAGACAGGGTCTCACTGTGTTGCCTTGGCTGTCCTAGAACTCGCTAGATAAACTAGGCTGGCCTCAAATTCAAAAAGGGTGGCCTGCTTCTGTCCCCTGAGTGCTGGCTCAAAAGTGTATGCCACCACGTCTGACTAGACCCTTGAAATTTGTGTCTTGAGAAACACTCCAGGTGTTTGTGGTGGTCACCGGAGTTAGCAAGTCACTATACTACACTGAGATGAAGATTTAAAAAACTAAGCTTCAAAACTATCTTTGGATAATGGTGTTACATTCATATGAAGCCTCCCTCACTGTGGCAAAACTGACTGGCCACACACAGGTTATCTGACCCTATACTCATAGAGCAGCTCCCAACTCACTTAGTTTAGAGACTAGGAGACCATCACTGCAGAATCTAGCTGGTCACACAGAAAAATCCAAAAGGCAGTGGAAGGCTGTGCTCCCATGGCAGCCTGAGTAGAGAGTCATTTCTTGTTGTTGTGTGCATGTGTGTGTGCATATCTGTGTGCAGATGTGTATGGGTGTCCTCTCAGGTGTGTAGAGGTAGGTGTCAAGTGTCTTTCTTGCTCTCCACCTTTTGAGCTGGGAGTCTCTTGGGGAACTGGAGCTCACCAGCTGTCTAGACTGGCATCGAGAGTCACCAGGATCCACCTGTCTGCCACTTCCCCACCTTAGCACTACAGCTCTGACCCTGCTCCTGGCTCCGTAGCACCAGATTCACTTTTTAAAACCATTAATTTTGAATAATTTTTAGGAAAGGAGGCTACTTAAAACAGTAAGTAATAAAGTCAGGGCCTGATTATAGATCCATTTAGAAGGTGTCTTTGTTAGAAGGTTTCTATCGCTGCAATGCAACACTATAACCAAAAAGCAGCTTGGGGAGAAAAGGGTTTATTTGGCTTTACTCAGGACAGGAACTCAGGCTGCGCAGGATCCTGGAGGCAGGAGCTGATGCAGAGGCCATGGAGGGATGCTGCTTACTGGCTTGCTTCACATGGCCTGCTCAGTCTGCTTTCTTATAGAACCCAGGACCACCAGCCCAGGGCTGGCACCACCCACAATGGGCTGGACCCTCCCTCATTGATTGCTAATTGAGAAAATGCCCTACAGCTGAATCTCATGGAGGCATTTCCTCAACAGCAGCTCCTTTCTCTGTGAAGACTCTAGCTTGTGTCAAGTTGACACAAGAAACCAGCCAATACAGAAGTGGGGGTGTAAATAAATTATTTTTCTTCTTGTGAGTGTATCTAACATTTGGGAATTTTTAGCCTTTTGGATACTATAGCTATCCTGCACAAAGTCGGTCTTAATTGCTGTGTGAGATTGTATTGATTCTTTCTCTTGATTTCTTTCTCACAAGAGGCCACTCCTGGAAGACAGGTGCCATCCTTGGCTGGCAGGATTTGCTATGCTTCCTCTTCATTTGAGCACATTGGTCTTCATGAATGCCATATATTTGTGATACACAGCCATCCAACTAACCTTTGACAGTTCTGGGTGTTTACATATCTCACGTTATTTGAGATGTGTGACTTGTGTCGAGTATTGTTTTTGTTTCGCACATGAGAACATCTCAGGGAGTGTGTGTAGTTACTGAGAGACAACACTTCTCTTTCCTTCTGGTTGAGTACTTTAACTCTGCAGTCTGTGATCATTTAATACACATATACAATGCTTCATTATGCAAATGAGAGTAGCTGGCATCTCCACGGATTAGATTCCATTCTCCTCTGGCCTCATTCATATGCTAATCTCTCTGTCCAGAGTACACCTTTCTCCGTTTTGCTGCTTTGGGGAGTCTGTCTTTACTTCTGGTTTACCACAGGCTGTTGAGGTGTGTCTCTCTTTATATGTCTTCTGCCTGGGATTTGTTCATTTTCTGAGATTGCCTGGTGCCCATGGAAGCAAGAAGAGGGTTTTGGGTCCTCTGGGGCTAGAGTTACAGTTTATTGTGATCTGCCATGTCGGTGCTGGAAATCAAACACAAGTCCTCTGCTAGAACAACACATGCACTTATCTACTCCAGCCTCCACATAAAAATTTTTTTTTAGAGAATAGGTATTTTTTCATCAAGTATGGGAAGCCTTGCTGTTTTTCTTTGGCTTTTGGTGTGTGTGTATGTGTGCACTTTCGAGTGTGCATATGTGGATGCCAGAGGGCAATTTTGGGGTCATTCCTCAGGTTTCCTTGTTTTTTTGAGACAGGGACTGTCACTGGCCTGGGGCTCATGAATTCACCTAGGCTGACTGGCCAGCAAGCCCCTGGATACCACTGATCTTTGATTCCTTAGTGCTGGGTTACAAGCACACCTTACTGTTTTTAAAAAGGGATTAAACTGAGGGCCTCAGCTTGGGCAGCAAGTCATACCCACTAAGCCCTCTCCCCAGCCCATTTTTATTTATTTATTTATTTTTTAAAGATCTATTTATTGATTATATGTAAATACACTGTAGCTGTCTTCAGACACTCCAGAAGAGGGCGCCAGATCTCGTTAAGGATGGTTGTGAGCCACCATGTGGTTGCTGGGATTTGAACTCTGGACCTTCGGAAGAGCAGTCGGGTGCTCTTATCCACTGAGCCATCTCTCCAGCCCCCCAGCCCATTTTTAAAGAAGATGTATTTTTTTTTTTATGTATATGAGCATTCGCCTGTCTGTATGTATACCATGTGCTTGCCTGGTACTCACCAGAGGTCAGAAGAGGGTGTTGGGTCACCTGAAGCTGGAGTTTTAGACTGTTGTGAGCTGCCATGTGGGTGCTGGGAACTGAACCCTGGTCCTCTCAAGAGCAATGTGTGCTTTTAATGCTAAACCATCTCTCCAGGGCCCAAATAAGATATTTTTTTAAAAGATATAACTTTCTTTATCTTCTTTCAGTATTTCTGAAAAATAGCTAGGTGTTCTTTGAAACCTAACTCCAGCACTGGAGTCAGCTCAGGTTTAGTCACTACTGACTGCTTCCCCCGACATCGGCCATGGTTCCTTGTTTGTGTGGTAGCAAGGTTTTGATTGCTTACCACATCTGTCTGGGAAGGCAACATTGTAGAGACCCTGCATATTTCTCTTTCTCAGAAGAATGCTGCTTCTTGTTGCAGAAGGTATATTGCAATGAACTCGTGTCAGCTTGCATTTTTGCTTTAATGTCAGAGATCTGAAGGAAGCCCAGAGTATTCCCTAAACCGTCTAATTTGGTAGGGTTTCAACGTCTGTTTTTCATCAATCGTGTTGGTTCTTGGCGTTGGGTTTAGTTAGGATGTGGGAAACTCCTACAGTACAGGGAGGTACAGTACAGTCTCTCTGGTGCCACTCTGGAGCTCACGAGTGTTCTGGAAGGCCAAGCACAAGTGTCTTGGGCTGGTTCTTTTCGCCTAGGGGTGGGGAATGGGTTGTACTCTTAGTTCCTGTCTGGTAAACCTCAGGCAGCCTCAATCTTTGAGTAACCTAGGTTTTAGGTAAAAATCCTCGAGGAACTGCCACCTAGATGGGTTCACCTCCTCCTGTCACCTTCCTGCCCAGTGCCTTCTCTGCTGCTGTCACCTCAGATTCTGATCTCTGCCTCTGCCTCCCTCTCTCAGTGGGACTCTGTGTCTGTATGACCCAAAGATGGCCTACAGAAGAGACTTAGTAGCCACCTCAGTGATTTCATGTTTGCTGTGTCCACTGCCTGAAAGTAGCTGCCTTGTACATCTGTTCAGTTTAACTCAAGCTGAGATTACCCAGGAACACAGACTACGGAGCTGCACGTGGTATGACACATGTGTCATCCTAGAACTTAAGAGGCAGAGACAGGAAGACCATGGGTTCAGTATCACACTCTGCTATGTAGCCAGTTCAGGGCCATCCTAGGCTACGTGAGACCCTGTCTCAAAAAGCAAAACCAAAACTCAAAACAATTCAGTATTGTTTGTAATGCCTAAAAGACTAGGCAATTGGCTAGTCCAGGAGTAGGGAATTAAATAAATTATGGTATAGCCACATAATAGAATTCTGAAGTCAAAGCAAAGACATACATAAATGTAGGATGATTCCAAGGAGGAGCTAGAGATTGAACCTGGGTCCCTGCTCATGCTCAGCAGTCACCCCACCACTGAGCTGTAGCCTAGGTCTGCCCTTTACTTTTTGTTTTGAGCCCAGGTCTCATTAAGAAGCTGTCTTGAGCTGGGCGGTGGTGGTGCACACCTTTAATCCCAGCACTCAGGAGGCAGAGGCAGGCGGATTTCTGAGTTCGAGGCCACCGTGGTCTACAGAGTGAGTTCCAGGACAGCCAGAGCTACACAGAGAAACCCTGTCTCAAAAAACCAAAGGGCGGGGGGGAAAAAAAAAGAAGCTGTCTTGAATTCCCTATATAGAACAGGCAGACCTTGACCTCCTGCTTCTCCTACCTTAGCCTCCCAAGTAGCTGGGATGACTGGCATGCACTACCAGGCCTGGGCAAGATATGTTATGAGGGAAACTGCAAACTGCTGAGCATTGTGTTCATCCGAGAGCCTTTGTGTAAATATTTATGTATTTGTACATGAAATTTGCTGGTGGCAGATGTTTCTACTACTAAAATATGCTAATGATAGCTATATCAGGGAGAAGACAGGGTAGAAAAAGGTTTTATATTTTACTGTTTGAGATTTTCTGACTAGTCTATTACCAACTTCAACTGTGTTTTTTTGAAAATAGAATTATGAATCATTTTAATTTTTTAAATTAATAAATTTTAAGTTAGCTAATACTTTTCTGTTTTAAAAATATGTAGGTAGGAGGTTGGGATTTAGCTCAGTGGTAGGGCGCTTGCCTAGTAAGTGCCAGGCCCTGGGTTCCATCTTCAGTGCCAAGTGGGCAGGGGGGAAGAGGGGGGCGATATATAGTTCCAATCCTGGGAGAAAACAGCCTTCCAGTATCTTCCAGCTGAAGTGTATTTCTGTCACTGTGACGCTCAAGAGTTACTGAAGTGTGTGAAGGGGATTTCACACATACAGTCCGGTTTCAGAGAATCATCTGGGGTGTGTTTTCTTCCTGCAGACCTTTTACTTGTCCATAGTTGACTTGTGTGAAAATGGCGGGAAGCGTCCTACCGCAAGTAGCAGTGCTAGTTTCACCAAAGAACAAGCAGACACTATTCGCAGAATCCGAAATAGTAAGGACAGCTGGGAGATGCTAGGAGTCAGACCTGGGGCCTCAAGGTAAGCAGCTTCAGGATGCTTAGTTCTGGAAGAGGCTCTGTTGCCGAAACTTGTTGACAGCCTTTCTTCTTCTGATTGCCTAGGAGCTTGAAGACGTAGAGATAAGTTTCATAAGGACTCTGCCCCACTAACTGAACGCCGAGAAATGAAGCCGAGGGAATGCTGCCTGCTGAGCAGGCTGTGTCCTGTTTTCCCTTGAGGAAATGGCTTGCTCCACCTTCAACTGGGTTGAGCAAGAATCTGACACAACCTAAGAAAACTTTACAAAAAATAATTTTTAAATCATAGAGTTTTAGAAGAAGAAAGATCTTTCAACTTGCTCTCATTTCCCTGGGGAACTGGGGTTCAGTGAAATGGGTGGTCATTGGGGACCCAGGAGACAGCAGTGTGTCCTGACCCAGGAGCCCTGTCTGCCCAGCTGTCTTCTCATGAACCTGCTTGTTCTCTGCTGTGACTGGGTGATGTGTGGTTACTGTTGTATTTAGGGCGAGCTGGGCATAGTGGTGCACACCTGCCCAGTACTGTGCAGTCTGAAGGAGAGTACAAACTTGAGGTCAGATTCTTTCTCCAAAGGAAAAATGAAAAAGAGGGCTGGGGGTATTTAGTTCAGTGGTAGAGAACTTACACACACAGCTCTGGGATCAATCTCCCAACACACAAGGAGAAGGAAAAGAAAGTATTCTTCATTGTGCAAAAACAACTCATTACTGAGCATGGTAACATGATTGCTAATGATGCAGGACTGAAGTGTGACTGGTTACCAGGGTATGAGGCTTTCATTTTGTTTATTTTTGATGTTATTTTTTGGGAGAGAGTTGTTTTAGATTTTTTTAAAGCTCTGGCTGGGCTAGAACTCACTGTGTAGACCAGGCTGTCTCTTGCTCACAGAGGACCCCCTCCTCTGCCTCCCAAGTGCTTAGGGTCTTATTTATCATACTGTCCTCCCGTGCTTTACCCTTTGGCACCAAGACCGCCACAGAGGAAGCACCTGACCTTGAAACTGCATGTCAGCAGCAGCTCCCCTTTTCTTCTTGGCCTTGTGGCACATCTTCACACCCAAGGCAAAGAGGGGAGAACTGGGAAGGCTCTTGGGGACACCTGGACCTCCCGAGTGCCAAGATGGCTCACACTTGTGAAGCGACTTACATGGGTTTGTACATGCAGCAAAAGTTTATTGGTGTCTTAATTTCCCTTTGGATTCTCTGTAATATAATTCTGAATCTTCCGTGTCATTTTGAAATGATATTGGCTCCACTATTAAGGAGCCTCTTCACCTCCTTACTATTTTAAGTAGTGTATATTGAAGAAAAAGACAATTTTGGCTCTTTATTGACTTCAGTTAATCTGCCAGAGCTTCCAGGCCCCTGTGATTTCTGTTTCCATAACCCATATAAACACAAGTTTATCTTTACACAACTGTGTCTATCAAATGACATTGAGCACATTTGGAACAAATCCTTAGAGAGTTAAGTTTAGAGAATTCTGGTACTTGTTTGCAGTCAAATGTGACTACAGTTCTTCAACTTTCAAGAAACCTTACTGTCTATAGGTAGCACTGAACATTGTTGACACCTTACTGTCTATAGGTAGCACTGAACATTGTTGACACCTTACTGTCTATAGGTAGCACTGAACATTGTTGACACCTTACTGTCTATAGGTAGCACTGAACATTGTTGACACCTTACTGTCTATAGGTAGCACTGAACATTGTTGACACCTTACTGTTTGTAGGTAGCACTGATATATTGGGGGTTTGGGGTTTTTTGTTTGTTTGTTTGTTTGTTTTTTGTTTTTCAAGACAAGGTTTCTCTGTATAGCCCTGGCTGTCCTGGAACTCACTCTGTAGACCAGGCTGGCCTCAAACTCAGAAATCCACCTGCCTCTGCCTCCCAAGTGCTGGGATTAAAGGTGTGCACCACTACTGCCTGGCTCGCACTGATACATTGTTGACACCTTACTGTCTGTAAATAGCATTGATACGTAGTTGATACCTTATTGTCTGTAGGTAGCATTTGATATATTGCTGACACCTTACTATTTGTAGGCAGTAGCACTGGTATATTGTTGACACACACCTGCACTAGTCTAGTTGCTCTATAACTTTCCCTTGAGAGACTTTCCTATGCCTATAAATCTTGAAAGTGAGAGGGCAGGCATAACCCTGAGCCTGTCTAGATGTAACCTCTAAAGCGGTGGCTCCCTGCCCCTGCCCCTGCCCCTGCCCCAGACTGTCTTGGAGAAGGGAGGGATTCTAGACTTGCCTCAAGGACACAGGGTCTTTGGATAAATACAGACTGGCCATTCAAATTTCTTCCAAGAAGGGGAATGCCTCTTGATAGCTAATACCAAGAGTCCACATGTAAGGCTAGGGGACTCAGTGGATAAAGTGCTTGCTACACAAGCACGAGGGCCTGAGCTTGGACACCCAGCACCCACATAAAAGCCAGGCATGGCAGCATATCCTAGTTTTGGGAGGGCAGAGACGGGTGAATCCCCAGAGCCCATTGGCCAGCCAGTCTAGCCAAAGCAGCCATGTTGAGGCTTAACAGACCTGGTCTTAAGAAATAAAATGAAAAGAGGAAGACCCTGGGCTTCTAGATGAGTGTGCATGTGTGAGTGCGTTCACACACACACACACACACACACACACACACACACACACACACGGAAGACCCTGGGCTTCTAGATGAGTGTGCATGTGTGAGTGCGCTCACACACACACACCCACACACACACACACACACACACACACACACACGGAAGACCCTGGGCTTCTAGATGAGTGTGCATGTGTGACTGCGCTCACACACACACACACACACACACATACACACACACACGGAAGACCCTGGGCTTCTAGATGAGTGTGCATGTGTGAGTGCGCTCACACACACACACACACACACACACACACACACACACACGGAAGACCCTGGGCTTCTAGATGAGTGTGCATGTGTGAGTGCGCTCACACACACACACACACACACACACACACACGGAAGACCCTGGGCTTCTAGATGAGTGTGCATGTGTGACTGCGCTCACACACACACACACACACACACACGGAAGACCCTGGGCTTCTAGATGAGTGTGCATGTGTGAGTGCGCTCACACACACACACACACACACACACACACACACACGGAAGACCCTGGGCTTCTAGATGAGTGTGCATGGGCGAGTGCGCGCTCACACACACACACACACACACACACACACAGAGAGAGAGAGAGAGAGAGAGAGAGGCATTCACTACATATACACCGCCGACAAAAGGTTATATATTGCATAAGTAGAATGTACCATGCAAAGCTAGGACAAGAAAATCACAACTCATCTAGCAGAAGGAAAAGATCCGGTGTCTTTGCCTAAAATCCAGGACGTTCCTGCTGTGACCCCAGACTAAGGTCACACTCCAGATTGACATCAGACTTCCTCCCATCTCCAAGCTGCAAAGCATTTATTAATTGTGAGAGTGCTATGAGAAGTCTTTCTAATGAGAACAGCGGCAAGGGCACCTAACACTGCACCATGCCATGCTGACAGGATCACGGGGACCCTGGTGACAAAAGGAATCCTGAGAAGTAAAATCTTGTGGTGGGGATAGAACTCTACAGGAGCCTGGCACCTGAGGGTGATGAAGAGTGGGGACGGGAGCCTGTCGTCTCTGGGCCTTCTCCAGCCATGGTCCTAAGACCGTGGAATTGTCTCAGCTTCTCCTCCCTTATCTTCTCTGGTTGTACGTTGAGTACATCCCTGCTTCCGCTGACTTTTGCCTCATGCTGTATAAGCTCTCTTCCCTTGGTGGTTCTCACAGATGCCTCCAGCTGAACCTTTGCTTTCAGGCCTGGGCTGCTGTGGTCATCATCTACCTGTCTCTCAACTTTGGGAAACAGGCCTCTCTACTGTTTCCTTCCCCAGTTCTCCGAAGCCCCCACCCCATGCTAATCACAAGTTCCTCTTCTTCTAAAAGCCTCTCCTGAGGGATTACCTCTGGCTCCCAGGTTCTCATTCCTTCAGTTAGCAAAGGCTTGCTTGCTCTGTGCCTCCTACATGTGTAGAGATGCCAGGCTGCAGCTGATCCTTCTTTGACTGTCTCCTAGACTCAACCTGCACTGTATTTTTTTTACTTGTATGCGACCCATTGTTTGTTATTTTCTATTCTTTTAGTCCTACCTTTGAGAAAAGGAGGTAATTCTATGGGAGCTGTATAGTGTCCAGATAGCTGGGATGCCGGATTTGGGGCCAACCTGATCACTGACAGAGCTTGTCTGCTCTTTGCAGGGAGGAAGTTAATAAGGCCTACCGGAAGCTGGCTGTGCTGCTTCACCCGGACAAGTGTGTAGCACCAGGCAGTGAAGATGCCTTCAAAGCAGTTGTGAATGCCCGGACAGCCCTCCTGAAAAACATCAAGTAGAGGCAGAGGAAACTTTACAAGCGAGCTCAAGTGCAAACAGACTCCCCTTGAGGTGAAATAACCAACATGGAGTTTTCCTTCACGAATGCTCACTGTTGTGTTCCCTCATGTGTAAGTTAATAGTATGGGTGCCTGTTCCGATGTTGTGGCCATTTCTCAGTGAGATGACCGCTTTTGTGTGAGAGATAACCCCACATCTCTTATGCACTTCATTTCTTATTGCCAGATAACTAGGTGTTTGTCATTGTGTCATCGCATATGCATTCACCTGTGAAAGTCCATGACTGTGACTCACCTGATCTTCCTCCCAGCAACCCTCCCTCCATCCCTCCATCCATCTGCCCGCCGTCAGAGAAGGGAATAACAACAGGAGAGAGAGTGAGCCCAGCCCCGGGGGCCTGCACCCCAGTAAGCAGCCTCCTGGTTAGCATTTTAACCATCAGCCTGTATAGTTAGGAGCCAGATACGGTGGAGGATGAGGCGGGAGTATTGCAAGATAGAGGCCAGTCTGGATTGAATTACTTGGCAAGACTTTCAAAGAAAAACAGGCAACCTTGTAGAAGAATGATGTGAGCTGGCACTGTTAGGACAGTGTCCCTTTTAGGACACTGACTCTGTTCTGTCTCCAGCCACCAGGGGGAGACAAGCCAGTACTAAGGGAGAGGCAGTGCCAGCCACAGGAGCTGGAGAACCTGAAGCTCATCCCGGATCCCAGGTCTTTGCTGTGCCCTAGAAATAGTTGCTAGTATGAAGCAGCAAGGAATGCCGTGTCCTGGGAATGAGGGGCCCGACACCAGAACAGAAGCTCTTAGAGGGCACAGTGTGGGTTACTTGGGAGTGTGCGCTCAGTCACACCATTCAGACGGAAAGGCCAGCTTGGGCCTTTCCTGAGCTCACGCATGTTGGGAGGGACCCTGCATGAGACTCGTCCCTGTCCTCAGTCCTCACCACAGGTGATGGGAGAGGCAAGCGGGTCCTCTTCCACAAACCCGTCTCTTTCTTCTGCTTTCCTCTCGCCCCACTCTTCGTTACATCCCACATCTGCCATGGCCTTTCCTCTGGCCCTGGGCTCAGCTGACTTGAAATAAGTAGGATCCATTTGGGGCGCACTGGGACGTCTTGCGCCTGTGTGGGGCAGAATCCCTACAGTTTCTGCTTGGACTCCAAATTTCTGAATAGTATTTTTAAAACTACAAGTATGAAAACTCACGTTGCATAGAGAGAAGCCTTCCTCTTGCTGTTGCCCCTTCGTGGTCCACAGGACTGGATGGAGCTGATGGAGCCGGGCTCATGGCAGCCTTAGGGGAGCAGGCTCGTTGCTCGACTCCTGTCATCCCCCTGAGCTGTGCTATTCTTATTTTGAGCTGCAGCCACCTGTGCTACCTGGAACTCGAACTTTTAAATACCTATCCCATAACGGTTGCCAGATAACATGTCTCTTGCCTAAGAAGACAAGATCTTGTCTTCCTGTCTAAACCCTTGCAGTCCTCTGAGTTTTTCCTTTCTCCATAGTGGCCTCACTTTGCATGGCTGTGCTGTGCGCAGCTGCTCTGAGCTTTAAAATGTTGTTCTTAATGAACTCAGATCTGTATAAAAAGGATAAAGAGATCTGGCATATGGCTATATGGCTTGAATTAGCTTCTGAGATGATTGAACTCCACCTCAAAGTTCTCATGGGCCTCAGTTCTGCTTGAGGCTCCCTCACGCCTAACACATCTGATTATCCAACTGCTCTTGGAACAGAAAGTGGGAGTCATGAGGATGAGAGATGTGTGTGGTGCTGTCAGCCTGAGTGCGGGGCCCAGTCTGCGCCTCATTCAACCACATGGGCAGGAGAACAGTTACAGCAGGGGGCTTTAGTGTTCCCATTTGGGTCCCTCAGGCCACTTGCTGATTCTCAGATCTTGAGACGCTGTTCCTGACATCTTATTTACTAATATCTTGGGTGGCTGCGTAGCATCTTATTTATTTATGTAAGAGTAATAAAATGAAGAAGTGAAGCCTCAGGGTCCTAGAATGTGTCTGGTTTCTTTAGTCTCTCAGCAGAGCATTAGGAAACAACAGAGCATAACTCAGAACAAAAAGTATT